>NW_025064882.1:2031478-2038760 GCF_019112545.1 Guyanagaster necrorhizus
ATAGAGCTGTTACCACTGTGGTTACCAAGCTCTATACAAAAGCTGTTGTCTCGCTGTTGTGCTGTTACTGCTGCACCGCAGTTGAGAAACAAAAGGAGCATTGTCTCTCTCTTCACAGCACACAGCAGTGCAGTAAGACCAGGACCGACTGGGTTGCTGAGCTAAGTGTTCCCACGGTCCTAAGTGCTGGCCTAAGTGCCCTGACTAAGCAGAGATAGGGATCATTTCCGAGGAAAAAGAAAAGAAAATAGAAAAAATCGTAATATTACCCCCTTCTTAAGACCATCATCCCGATGGTCAAGTTAGGGGAGTCCCCTGCCCTGGGCAGGAGGTGGCCGATCTGCTGGACCCGTCTGTCAGTTTGCAGGTTCATAAAGACTTTGACCAGTCATTGAAATTGCTCTTCGCTGTATGTCGCGAAGATGGCTGATCTGTTGGACTTGTTTGTTGTCCACCATCTTCATCGTCCTCAGGTAACATTCCCTCGTCACTGGCTGGTCGGCCTGTCATTCTGTCCAACCTATTGATTCAGTGTTCATAGTCCTGAATGGCATCCTCCGCATTCATATATTTTTCGTTGACCCATTGGTTTGATTCTGGGCCATAGCCTTTCCAGCTGACTAGATAGTCAACAGTTGTTTTCATGCCTCTGCCTCGTGCTTTGACCTTTCGTGTCTTGTGGTTTAGCACTTCATCGATTTCGTAGTGTTCTTCATTGTCGATGAGGTCTGGGGGAGGAGGTAGTGGACATTCTTGGTTTGGGAAGGCTGGTGCAATGTATGGAGTCAATAATGTTTCATTGAAAACATTATGTATTTTCCAGGTTGCCGGTAGTTGCAACTTGTATGTGGATTTGCCGACCTTGGTGATGACTTTAAAGGGTCCGGTTCGCTTGTCTGCTAATTTTTGTTTTGGCCTTGGTAGGTGAAGGTTTGTGGTATCCAACCACACCATGTCGTTGGTTGAATATTCATGTGCTGCCTGTCAGTGCTTGTCATACTGCTTCTTCATTGTTGAAGCAGCTTTTTCTAGTGCCACTTTGGTTTCCTCGTGGATCTTTGCCATTGTCGTTGCAAAGTCCGTTGATGCCGGTGTTATAGTGTGCCGCTGTCCCACTTGTGCAACTGGTGGGTTGCGTCCGTAGTTCACAAAGAACGGTGTTTTACCCATTGCAGAGTGAATTCTGTTGTTGTGTTGGAACGCTGCCAGTGTGAGCCATTCTGTCCAGTCGTCCTGTTGATAGCTAATGAAAAGTCGCAGGTACTTTTCAATTTCTTGGTTGGCCCATTCCGTTTGGCTGTCCGTCTGTGGGTGATATGCCGTCGAGGCATTTCTCTTGATGTTGAGGAGTCGGTACAAATCATCCAAGAATTTGGAGATGAATTGTGGTCCTCTGTCCGAAATCACTACTTGAGGCATGCCATACTTTGCATAAACCTCATCCCATAGCACCTTTGCCCATCCTTCGGATGTCAATTCTGTCGAACAGGTGATCGGAATGATTGCTTTCGAGAAGCGATCGACTATGACGATGATCGCATCATAGCCATCACTTTTGGGAAGTCCCGTTATCATATCCACCGAGATGTGGGTCCATGATGATGAAGGGACCTCATTTGGATGGAGTGGGGCTGCTCTGGGTTGTGTTGAAGTCTTGCCTCTCTGGCAAGCCTCACAAGCTTTGACATATCGGGTGATATCATGGTCCATTTTGGGCCACCAATATTCTCTCAAGACCAATTCTTTGGTCTTAGCGATCCTGGGGTGTCCGGTGGTTGCATGATCGTGACTGATGGCGATGATATCGCCCCGCAGTTTTTGATCCCTTGGGATGTAAATCCATTCGTCATAATGGATCAGTCCCCCTTCTTTTTTCATCCCATGCTCGTGGTTGAGTGATGCAGCGATTCTTTGATCCCACTTGTGTGGATCCCGGATGGCACTCTTGATGCGTTCATGCATCTCCTCTTCCATAGGCATAATCATTGCCTGGAAGTGTTCCAGTTGTAATAAAACAACCTCTTTGTTGTCGTCTCCTCCTTGATCATGATCCGCCCTGCAGCTGAGAAGATTGGCCTTCTTGTTTGCTACTCCAGCCTTGTGATGGAGTGTATATTTGTACTGTGATAATTCCGTGACCCATCTGGCTTGTCTGCGATTAAGCTTTTGGGAGTGTCGGAAGTATCAGAGGTTTTGGTGATCGGTCCAGATTTCGAAGGTGTGATTGGCTCCAATGAGATAATGCTGCCATTCGGCAAGGGCGAGCATTATAGTGAGGAGTTCCTTGTCATAGATCTTGTAGTTGCGCTCAGTTACTGTGAGCGCCTTTGACATGAAGGCGACAGGTCGCCATTTGCCATTCTGTTCCTGTGATAGTACAGCTCCAATAGTGCCTTCACTGGAGTCGGCTTCCACCCGGAACTTCCCATCCTGGCTTGGTATGGCCAGGATAACATCTTTGGCTAACCGGCGTTTCAGGTCATTAAATGCCGCTTGTTGAGAAATTCCCCAAGTCTATGGGGAATTTTCGGTTAATTGCGTCATTGGTCAGACTATTTTGCTATAGTCCCGAATGAACCGGCGGTAGAAGTTGGTAAATCCTAAGAAGGATTGTAGCTCCTTCTTTTTGGATGATTCTGACCATTCGGTTACCCTCGCTACTTTGATCGGGTCCATCTGGATACTTCCTTCGCTGATAATGACTCTGAGGTATTCAGTTTCTAATACCTCGAATTCACATTTTTCAGCTTTGAGGAAGAGTCGGTGCTTCCTCATCAAGGATAGCACTTGGTGTACTAGCCTTCGGTGCTCTTCCTTGGTTTTGGACATAATGAGTATGTCATCCAGATAGATAGTGACCTTCCCTGTGGCGATGAGATCTTTAAAGATGTCATTCATCATCCACTGGAAAGTGGCTGGTGAATTTGTTAGTCCGAAGAACATAACTGTCAGTTCGAACAACCCGCAGTTTGTTCGAAAAGTGGCTTTCCATTCATCTCCTTCTTTGATACGCACATTGTTGTATCCCCACCGAACGTCCAATTTGGTGTAGTACTTGGTGCCTCAGAGTTTATCCATTAATTCGGAGATTAACGGAAGAGGATAGCGGTTCTTGATCGTCATTTCGTTGAGCTTTCGATAATCCTGTACTGGTCGGAGTTTTCCATCCTTCTTCTTGATGAAAAAGAAGGGTGACGCCATTGGTGACTTGGACGGCTGGATTCTCCCACTAGATAAGTTTTCTTCAAGAAACTTATCTAGTTCTTGTTGCTCGTTATTGCCCAGTGGGTAGCACTTGCAATCCAGGTTAGCGTTTGCATTGGGGATTAATTCGATTGCATGGTCCCAGGGTTTTGCATCGGATAGTTCGTCGAAACTTTCTTTTTCGAATAAATCCTGGTAGTCACGTGCCCATTCAGGTACCATTTCTTCAAATGTCCTTTCTCTCTTTTCGGCATTAGCTTTTGCCACTAGGTCATTAGCATGATGCATAGCTCGAATGCTAATAGCCCTTTGTAGGTCAACGGCAAGAATGGTCTTGCCGTCCTCCATCTCTTCATCCCACCGGTCGTCGGGATCTTCATCTGGTAGTTCAAATGGAATTTTCCAGCAACGATATCGAGCGAAGATGATTCGTCCGGTCTTCCAATTGATTAACAGATTATGTCTGATGAGCCAGTCATGACCAAGGAACACTTCTCTTGTTCCAAGGTCAGTCACGGCCAGGTCAATTCGTTCTGAGTGATCGCCGATAGTGAGTCTGAGTTCCATGTATTCGGTGATTATTCCGGCTTGGTTCTTTGTCCCATCTGCATTGTAGATGGGAATTGGGGCCGCTGTTGCCCTCGTAGGTAATTGATGCTTGGTGACGAAAGCTCAATTGATGGAACTTCCTGTGCAGCTGCTGTCGATCAGGGCAGTGACTGCATGGGTAGATTGAGATGTTAATGTCTCGATCTGCGCTTTGGTTATTAGGTCCTGTTCTGAAGTTTTGGTTTGACGAATGAACTTTCATGGTCCATGTAATTCGTTGAGCCATTCAAGTGCTTGACACCTCTCCACTTTTCGCATTCCTGTGACCATATCGTCGATCACCTCTTCAATGCGAGTCTTGTATATCCAATTCTTCAGTACAGCTTTCGCTGCCACTTCGTTCCTGGCATCTTTGATTGCTCGCCAAGTCTATTCAGTGTCGAATGGCTTGAGCCAGGCTGTGGGGTCCTCTACCCCTCTTCGGCCCGAAGGCGATTGAGTCTGTTTTGGTTTTTTAGCTTGATGAACGGAAGATGGAAACATACCTTTGGGGCTCTCTGCCCCTCTTCGGCCCTTTGTTGGTGCTTGAGTTCTAGAAGTCGATTCCTTGGGTGATTCTGGGTTCTGAGTAATAGAGTCGGGTATATTCGAATGCACGCATAATTTAGGCATATTGTCGGAAACTAAAGAAGAGGGAAAAATGTCAGTCTGTCCTGCAGGCTGTGACCTATTACTCTTGTCCTTGGCCGAGGCAGTTGAATCGCCTACTGCTCGGCCCCATCTTTTACCTCCTCGGGCTTGTCGTTTTGCCCGAGGTCATCGTCCTCCTTTATCAATTCAGCAATCTGTGCCCTGATGTCCTCCCACGTGCGCTTGTTCTTCTTCTCCAGGCAGTTCCATGTCATGTGGCCTGGTTGGCCACAGTTGAAGCACTTCCCCTCCTTCTTGAGGTGATCCACGTCGATTTGCTTACCCTTTCTGGTACTTGGGCCCTTACCGGTTTGCTTCCCGTCGTTCTGAGAAGTTGGGGCTGAGCCGCCGGGCCTGGCAGACATGGTCGCATGGGAGGTGGAGGGCTTCGAGCCCTGTCCCTGGTACCTGTGCTGCCCCCACAGGTTCGATGCTTCTGCCTTCTGCTGCTGTTGTTCCTGCCACATCAGTGTGATTCATGACTTTCACTCATCATAGCCGATCGGCACGCTATGCCCAAGGTCCGAAATGGTCTTCAGATAGTGGGGTGGCACTCCCAACTTCATATATTCGACCATCCATCCTGAGTCCGCTACGTCCTCCTGGATTCCGGCCAACTTTCCAAGTCATTCCAGTTCGTCGAAGTAGTCTGGTGCCATCTTGTCGCCCATCTTGTACTCCTTCATTCTTGCCTTGTGTACTTCTCGGACAGCAGGATCCGTGAACTTGTCATGGATCATCTGTTTTAGTACCGGCCATGAGGAGAGTCGGTGATGTTGTCGCGTGGTCGACCAGAACGTAGGGGCCATCAAGACCCACCACACTTTTGCTTTGTCCTCGAAGTATGTCATAGTGTAGTTGACTTTATACACGTCGAAGAGGAAATAGGATGCGAAGACTTGGAAATATTGGTCACAATCTAGAAGGAAATGGTCAATATCATCTGAGGCCCCCTTGAAGGAAAGGGGGTCCTGCCCGTATGTTGGTTTGACATTTAATACATGCGCCTTCAGATCCAGAGGCGATATTGGATTTGGGGGTTCCCCTCCAGGGGGGCCAACCCAGTCCGTCGGGGGCCCTGGAAAGGAATGCAGGGACCCATCATCGGCGACAGGGCTTCTTGGCATCGGGGGCCCTTCCTTTCAGACGATCCAGCCATCTTTGATCATCCACCCTTGTGCCGTGGCTTTCGGGTCGTTCTTCTTCTCATCTGTGGGAGTTGGCCCACTTTCTTCGGCTTTGTCAGGTGGCGGTTGCCCTCCGAGTGGTCGGGATGGGAAGCCTGGAACCCTCCAGGGGTTCGGATATTTTGGCCTTTCTTCGGAAAGCCAGGATGCTGTACTGTTTCGAGAAGGGCTTCTTCTCCAGGGTGGTGGAGTACTTACTGGGAATGGCAAGTACTCGTCCTCGGGAAGTACCAGGGGTAGGCTTGGTGCCAATGGCCTTCCATTGTTTCCAGAGATCAGTCGAGGGTATCGCCGACCCCCTAGATGCCTTTCCTCCCTGCTTTTCCAATCCTCCCACTCCTCGTCCACCAGCTGGGTCCACCAATTATTTTTGGAGGGAAGGCTTCCCTCCTCTCCTATCTCTCCTTCTTCTCTCAGGCCAGTATTGGCCTTGAGGGTCATTGGGGTCCTTCCAGTATAGGACTCCCCAAGCGGGTATGTCCTGTATCCCATTGGTTTTGGCATTGCGCTGCCACTCCCTTTCTCCTTCCATCCGATCGGTATATTGTTGGAATTCATTGAAGAAGTCCTGATTGAGGAAGAGAGTTGTGATCTTCCTGTGCAAGAACCCTCGAAGGGCTCGATTGCTAATCTGTGGTGATGGCCGGGTTGCCATCCTTGCTTTGATGGTCCAGTCGAAGGACTCATCATCTGTCAGGGAGCCACTGCTCCCTGACTTACTGATATAGGGTCCATCTGGACCGCTTTCTCCCTCGTCGGAGGTGTCGTCCCATTGGTCGACCTCATAAGGGTCGTCTTTGGGATCCTCATTCCACTTGGTGCTGGGGGCCCATTTTCGTCCCTCAGCACTGCCTCCTTCGGTGACTGTTGATCGAGGATCGGTACTTCGATCCTGATCGTTGATGGGTTCGTCCCAGCGATCTGGGGTGTAGGGGTCGTCTTCGGGATTTTCATCCCACTCGGTTCCTGGGAGCCATTTCCTTGGTTTCCGGATTCTTGGTGCAGGGCCCCACTCTGTTGGTCAGCCGAGTCCGGCTAACTGTCAGTGCTCTTCATCGAGCTCGTCTCCCCACTGCTGGCCGTGCTCGACCTCCTTTTCTTCCACCAATGTATCAGTGGAGTCAGCGTTGGGGGTCAGGACTCATGAAGAACCATCAAGAGGTTCCTCCTCCTCTTGGCAAGGACCTGGCTGGCCCATGCCTTCAGACCCTTGTCCAGGTCCGAGCTCGGTGTTTTGGGCCTCGGTAAAGAGGCTGTTGATGAGTTGATGGATGATGTCATCCCTGGCTTGATAATCCCTGATTATCCTGGTTGTTAAGGTTTCTAGAAGAACAGTCAGCAATTCAATGGAGGAAGGGAGAACTTCGGAGTTGATAGAGCTGTTGTTGAAAGACATAAAGTTTCTTGATGAATCAAGAAGAGGTTGGTGAGAAGCGTTCAGTTCTTTTAGCCTTTAGGCTTGAAGAAGGGAAGCTAGAAGTCTCGAACTAATTGTTAGACTCAAACCCCACATGACTATTAACATGTGATGATAAACCGATTGAACCTCGCACTTCGGGTTAAACAATCAGAGTTCACCAAATGTCAATGATGTCGATGTGGGTCAAGGCTTTGCAAGTAGTAAGAGCTCGAGAGTAGTTTGGTGGAAATAA